>NC_141710.1:4692700-4712700 GCF_971803275.1 Cyanistes caeruleus | reverse complement strand
CATCTTCCCAAATCATCCTCAGCTCCCTAACTGTCCCTAAATACAGCAGGGAGGAGGAAACAGCTGATGCCAGGCCCAGGAGGGGATTTTTGGGGATGTTCCCGGGCACCTCTTCCCTTCCGAGCCGAGCACAGCCCAGCCCGAGTGCTGCTCAGAGCCTGCAGCCACACAGGGAACTTCTTCCCTCCCATCCCAGACAGTTTTCCCGAGAAAACTGCCATTTCTGTGAGATCTGGAGTGCTTTTCCCTGCCAGCAACAACGACAAGCTGCTAAATGGTGTCAGCGACTCCCTGTCTGAGTCCCGCTCTAAAATAAACCATCATTTTCACGCCGGTGGCGTTTCACCACATCATCAGCGCCAGGCTGGCTCCACTCAGGGACAGACATCCCTTTAATTATATAAATCAAAATAAATAAAATATCACACCCTCGGGCCCACTGCAGAGTGTTGTGCCTGATAGGAAGGCGCTGGGAGGCAGAGTGGGTTTGGGAAGCAGCAGCTCCTTGTGCTGCGCAGCTGATGGGGGGAAGGAAAAGCTGAGTGATCAAACCCATGCCTGGAAGCTGGGAGGGAGCTGATGATGGAGCCCACAGCCGGGAAATAAATTGTCTCAGCTCAAAAAAGAAAAAAAAACACAAGGAAATAGTTGGGAAATCACAGACTACCTTGAGTTGGAAGGGACCCAAAAGGATCATCAAGTCCAGCTCCTGTCCCTGCACAGGATCACCCCAAGGATCCCACTGTGTTCCAAGGTAGGAACAACTGGAAAAAACACCTGACAGCTGCTGCAGGGGAGGGAGACAGCCCAAATAGCCACACTCCTGCATGGGGCTGGAAGGGAAAACTGTTTACCTGGAAATTAAAACCAAAAATAAATTATTATACACTTTTTTTAAAAAAAAATCTTTAACTGCTTGCTTCCTTCCTGCAGCCACGTCCTCAGGGATAGGTGTTCACTTTATCTTTATCTTTTACTTTTTGGGAAGGTAGAGCTGGATCTCTCCATTCACTTCATGCTACAACTAATCCATCCAAACCACATGGAAATGGTTCTTGCCCTGGTCACCCCAGTGGTCACCTGGAAGGGAGAGCTGCTGGGCCAGGCTTTCACTGAAACGTGGCTGCTTTGGTTTCCTGCTACCCCTGGCAAAAGTTAATTTATTCAACCCAAAATCCCCCAGTCTGAGAGAAGGAGAGGAAGAAGCTGGGACTGTACAAGCTTTTCCTTTCGGTTATTTTTTTTGACCTCACAGACCTCCAGAGCCTCATGAATCCTCTTTAATAGCGAATGAAACCACAACTGATTAGGAAAAGAAATTTTTAAACCGGACTCTAATTATTTTTTGTAGTTTTATAAAACTCAAGTGAGACACAACAGGGATGAACCTTTTCAAAATTACCTCAGGGAAATATTTTGCCTTTTTTGAAGGCAGAGAGCAGCTCAGCAAAGCCACCAGTTAGTCCTCGATCTCTTTAAGGTCTGGAGCAAAGACTGGAGGTACACCCAGAGGATATTGATGAGATCAGCTGCAAACTCTTGGCCCAAAAGAGGGGGGATCACTGGGGCAGAAAGGTGGAGGGAGGGACCAGCTCTTCAGGTGGTCACGGTGGTTTTGTCAGGCTCTGACATCTCTGGGCCTACAAGCAGGTGAAATCCTGATCACTGGTGCATAATTACCTTATCTCTGATCTTAATTTCAAATATTTCTCCATGAAATGTTGTCTGTTTCCATTCCCATTCCTAAAAATTTCATATCAGCAAATGGCATAATGTTATATTTATATTAATTGGATATTCTGGGTTTACTGCTCGCTCCATTGGCAGGGGGGAGGGTTAGAAACCACATAATATACAATCTAAAATATAAAATCCGTGTTTGTGCACAGTGTATAATTTAATGCATGAGATACAGAAGATCTTCCAGCAGAGAGTGTTTTAAACAACAGCATTTTAGCCTCTAAAGCACAGCAGCGAGAGAAACATTTTCCAGGCTCAGTTTCTCTGCTATTGGAACATTTGTTTTTTATTCTGAATATTTCAGCACATCTATTTACCTGGCACTATATTTAGTACCACAGTACCAAGATGGCATATATAAAGATTCAATTGCAATTCCCATCTGATGTCCCTTCCCTCTCCTTTTTACCCCCTTTTTTATGTCCGCACTCTGAATTCAGCACAAAGTTGGTGTGTTTAATTTAAAAAGAAGTAAAACGCGCCAGGAGACGCCTCAGACCACTGCAAATCACCTACTTTATAGAGGCAGTAAAATTGTGTATCGGATTAAAAGTGATGCTGATCTGAAATTTATGATAACTTTTAATGGCATTATAATTTTTTTTCCCTGTGCGCTCCATCACCGGATCGTTTGGATGCACAGTGCAGCAAGATGAAATTTGTAAGGGAAGAACATTACATAGGCAAGCTCTGAGGTGGGGGAAGGCTCTGGAATAATGCAGGAGCCTCTCCTCAGCAGGAGGGGGATGCTCCATGGGGCTGGGTGTGGGGTCTGTGGACAAGGGTGGGGTGTGCTGGCAGCCAGGGAGGGAAATATCCCCCCCACCTAAAGGTTATTTGGGGGGACACTGAGGCAAATCCGTCCTGGAGCTTGCAAAGGCCTGGTGCTGGTTTTGTCTGTGTGTGAACCAAGGCTCCTTTCCCTCTGCCAGGCAAGGACCGCTCCAGAGACCTCGGCCTTTGGATGTGGAACTGCCCTGAGACCTCAGGGATCCTGCGTTTGGCACAGCTCCACCCATCTGGCTCTGCTTAGGACAGACCTGTGAGGACACCTCCAGCCAGCAGCAGCAGAGAGATCCCCCTGAGCCTCCTTTTCTCCAGGCTGAGCCCCTTTCCCAGCTCCCTCAGCCGCTCCTGCTGCTCCAGCCCCTTCCCCAGCTCCGTTCCCTTCCCTGGACACGCTCCTGGAGCCGCACACTGAAGGATAAGGGGAACCTCAGACCATGATATTGTTTCCTCAGTACCTCCTGCCTGCCCAGCCAAGGAAATAAAGCACTGCAGTTGTGCAATTAAACCCTCTCACACACAAGAAACCACAACCAATCCCAAAACCTGTCCTCAGCTTTGCAAAGAAACATTGTCCAACAGAAACACATTATACATTATATACATGTATATATTATACATTATATACTCTATAATATATACACATTATAGAGTAATACATTAGTTTTCTTAAGCATAAATTACTAAAGCAGTGAACACGTGCACGTAAAGAGTGAATTCATTTATTGACAGCCACAGGAAAATGAATCCCACCATTTCAATCTAAAAAATACTTGTGCCAGAGCATTCCACCTGAAGCTTGGAATCCTTCTGAAGTATCTCTGTGTTCAGGGAACCAAAAACACCGTGGTGGCTTGAGGGAGCTGAGAAAAGCTGCTGGGAAAGCCAGCAGAGGCTGGAGGACAGGCTGTTCCAAGCAGACACCTGGCAAGAGGGAGAGGAGCTCACTGGGGTGAATCTGTGCCACACCAGAGGTGAAAGAACAGGAACCACAATTACCAAAAAGAAGGGGAAACTGCATTGACACCAGGTGTGTGAAACCAGATGTCAGCTTAAAATGTCCCCAGGAACAGCATGGAAAGAAACCTGAATTATTTGTCCACTGGCCATTTGCTCTGTAGAACATAAGGGAGAAAGAACAGTGGGTTTTCCATGCCCCAGGACACGGTGGATTCTGTCACAGGGCACTGCCTCACCTTCCAGTGTGTTAACAGAGGTGGGGATTTGTGAGCAAGCACAAGGACAGGTGACACAGCAGCTCTTTTGGAGAGGCTTTACTGCCTTCATTTGCAGCTGGGCTCTTTTGCAAGACGAATTTGCGAAAAATAGGGAATTGCATTGTCCACTTGGGGTCCAAGCTGGTGTGTCCCCCACTGAAGGCATTTTGGGAACCACTCAGCCTCATCCTCATGGATACCTGCTTAAATTACCATCCACGTAAAATTTTGTGACAGCACCCCAATTTTCCACTGGCGCCTTTGATGCTGTGTTGGGAAACTTCCATTCTCCCCCTCCTCTTTCTCTGCCTCATTTTCATCCTCTCCTCCTCCAAACTCCGTGATCCTACTCCACAATAAAACACAACTGCTGTAAGTGATTGTTTTGCTGTATTATGTGAAGTCAAAAACCTTTTGAATCGTATTTTGCAGTGAACCTGCCTTTGAATCCCCCTGTTTTATCATTCCACAGCAACACATATAATTTCAAACAAACAAGCGAACAAACTGGATGAAAATGGCCTGAATCTCTTATCAGTCAGTTTTACGCTGGCGTAACTCCATAAACTTCAGTGGAATTAATCTTGATTTACACTGTTGGGAGAGCAGGAACAGGCACTGTAAATAGCTGTATACCAGTGCATGACACTTAAAAGCAGGCACACCAGAAATGCCTGGCAGGAGATGAGGATGAAGGAATAAAAAAAGCTTTCCCAGCAGTGCTAATCCATGGGCACAAGGATAAACCCCAAGGACAAGGATGGAGAGGTTGTGCCACCCAGGGACCACAGCCCACGGTGTGGAGATACCCGTTTATCACACTGCTGGTGGCACCAGGCTGTGCCAAATGGGCACACAGCTCCCTGGGGACGTTGAGGTGGGGCAGGCTGTGGGTTTCACCCAGAGGAGAGGTTGGCTGGAGGTCGTGGGAAGGAGCCCAGGTCTGTGTGTGCTCTGTGCTGGAGTGGATTCTGCTCTGGGTGTGGCGATGTGGCACCAGCAGAGCCCTGCACTTGGAGCTGCCCTCACGCTGAAGCCACTGGGAATGGGGCACCTCAGGCTGATTTGGAAGTTCCAGTATTCCCAGAGAGGTGTGGGCTTCCACAGCTCCCAGGAATGCTGGAGGGATGTGCCCATTTGTGAGTCATCCCTTGGGACAGGTAACCTGTCCTGTCACACCTCATGGGGAACAGCACCAGGGAACACTTCAAAAAATGTCCTTCAAAGTGATCAGGGCACCAGGTCAGATTTGTTACCAGCTGTTGCTCCCTCCAGAGACAGGACATGACTGCCCTAAACCAGGATCAATCCATGGGGGAGCAGCATCATCCTCTGCCAGAGCTCCTGACCAGCCGCAGCCAGGGCATCCCCTGCATGAATGATCTTGAACAGATACATTTACATTTAAATTTTGACACCCAGATGGATTCTGTCTCATCCCTGCTAATTGCCAGGGCAGAAGTTGGGTTGTGAAGCATCTGCCAAGTCACTTCTCCCACCCGTGGTGGACACACCCATGGGCTTTTCTATTCCAGCTATTTTCAAATGCCTTTTCTATTTTCTATTTTCCAGCATTTTCAAACCATGGCAGAATATGGATAACAAGATACCATTCTCTTTTTCTCAGGGATACCATTATTAATTTTCACTGAGGTTGCACTAGTTAGGACCTCAGGAAAGGACAGAGGAGAGAGAAGAGCACACAACAAGGAGGAGGCAGAATTTACCACAAAACGGACAATGTACATCCCAATTCCCTCCCCAACATTGTGCTCCAGACACCTCTCTTGGAAAACAGCAAAGAGGCCAACGTGGAGCAACACCTGGGCTGGATCCTCAGCCCCAGGATGGGTCCATGGGTGAGGCAGCCCAGGAAAGCTGGCACCAGGGACATGTCTGAAGCACTGGATGCAAGCTGAGCCTGGAGCAGTGTGGTGCTCACAGGGGAGTCTGTGAGGGGCTGTGCCAGGCACATAGGGTCTGAAGATCCCCACAAAGGTTATTTTACTGATCCAAGGGTTTATGTCTCTTGGGTCAGTGATACATGACAGAGTAAATGAGGAGGGGGACCTTGCAGCACAGGGGACACCTGCACCTGACTCATTGTAATGTCAGCAGATCTCTGCTCATCCTCCCATCCTAACCTGTAAAACATCTTGCACTGAATTTTTTCCAAATTAAGCATTAAAAGTTTAACTTTATTGACTAAAGTTTCCAGTGCTCCCACTGCAGCAGGGGAGGAAAAGCCCCAGGTTCCTGTATCCCTTGGCAGCCAGGCTCCACCCAGGCCCAGGAAGATCAGAGGTGGTAAAGCAGCAGCCCAGACTTTATCCAATTGTTCTTATCAATCTTCATAACAAAGAGAAAACAACCCGACCATCTCTTGTGGGAAATAAATTGAGTCCTCCTCTGTATTAGCCCTGTTGATGAGACTCTGGTGAAGAGCTCCAGAAGCAATTAAAACAAGTGCTGTAGATCCAGGTGTACCTGGATAACTTTCCTGTCCTGCCCTTCTCCCTGGGTCCCTATCACCCACTGGAATCAACACAAGGTGCGTTAGAGATGATGCTTCATGAAGAAAATCTGCTCTTCAGGCTGAGACAGCCTTGATCCAGCTGCACTTCAATTAGCAGAGTGCAGGGACTCCTGGCCAAGCTGCAGCCGCAGAGATTGAGACAGAGGGATGCCTTGGAGCTGGGAAAGAGGATCCAGGATGGAGCTTGCTTTATTTTCACATCTTCCACTTCCCATTTTGGCCACTTCCCAGTTGCCCTGCCAAGACCACTGGGCCCAGACAGTCTGGTAGAGCCAGGCAATGTATTTCCAGATCTGAGCAGACATCAGCTCTTCAATCAAGGAGATCCGAGGCTCAACCTCATTTAAATATTCTCTCAACAAAGGTCAAAACTTATCTGACTGCTGAGACCCCCCCACTCTTACACCTGGAAAGGAAACATTTTGATGTTAATTAATTCTTTCAGATGAAACCAGCAAAAATGTCAATGTAACAAATTAGACCCACATTGATTATTGGATTTAAAAAAAAGAGATAATGGTTGTGGTCTGGAGAAGGGGGTTAGGCACGTCTGATGCACACACGCAATACATTATGTTCATACAAGCTCTGGATTTGGTGTTTTAATTGTAAAAACACGTTTAGGAATTCTTTGTGTCTCTTATTCTCTGCTCCTCTTTGCTCCTGGTATTCCCTCGTGCTCAGGAGGGCAGTCCAGGCAGCAGAGGGGTAACACCCACACTCCATCAGCAAAGCTCTGCAGAAGCCATTTGTTCCCTGCCACCTGCACAGGAAAAGGGCCACTGACCACCATCAGATTTGGGGAACATCCAGGGCCAAAGGAGCTGTGTTTCATGGAGCAGTGAATGCTGCCTATAGAGCAGCTGACAGCCCAGTCTTGGAGGAAAATGGCTTCACTCAGCTACAGCCTGACCCATGAGTAATTGAATGTTACCAAAGATTACCAGAAGCAAGCGATGGTCCAACATTATGGAGTTAAAAGTCCTGCAGAGACACAGGGCTGAGGAATTTACCAACAGGAGATGCCCAGTCTCTAAGTGTCCAAGGCCAGGTTGGATAGGATTTGGAGCAACATGGGATAGTGGAAGGTGTCCCTGCCCATGGCAGGGGCAAGAGGAACTGGATGAGGTTGAAGGTCCCCTCCAACCCAAATCATCCTGGGACTCCATGAGCTGCCTGCAATACAGACATACTGAAATTATATCATGCAGGTCCAGGCTGAAATCCCTATGCCAGCACCAAGGGTGAAAAGCAGTCCCTTCTCCCACCCTTCCCTGACACAAAATGTGACTTTTCTCACCCACAAAACACCACCCATCAGGAGGGTGTGGCAGCAGGGAGGACCAGCAAAAACAGAGGTTTACATTTAGTGCAGGGTGCCAGGGGAAGGGGCAGGATCCGAAGGGCAATTTCAGCAGCACACAATGAAGAACAACCCAAGGCAACAGCAGTGACATCTGAGGACTCTGTAAAACCACGGTGTAGTCACTGTGAGGAGCTGGCTGAAACTGCACATATTTTAATCAAAAATCCAGATTGTAGATTAAACTTTAGAAAGAAATCACACAGCAGTATTTAATTAATGAAGGCTTTAAGTGACCTAGATGAAAATACACCAGCGATAACTCCTTGGCTGGCTTAAGTCAGTTTGCACTGATGATACATATTATATTTCCTGTCCACCGAAATAATCACCATTAATTCCCTGCCTGGAAAAGTCACTTTGCCCTCGTAAAGCATGTTTAGAGCAGCTCTGGAAATGAGGAGTGTGTTTAACAGGCATGCAGTGATAGTTTGATTGCAGCCTGGGGTTGACTAAGGCTGTGCAGAAGGGTTGTGACCCCAAACCACGTGTGTGCCAAGCCCAGCATCCCGTACAATAAACCACACTGTGAATTCAGAAAACACATCCACATCCCAAAGCCTGCATTTTTACCTGACTTTTAACGAGCTAAACCATCTGCTTCCTTTGTCAGCAATAGGAGAAAACAACAAAAATTCCTCCTCTCCACTCCAGACCCCTCTGAAAAGGAGCATGACTGCAGCAGGCATGTCCTAGGGTAACAAGGATGTGATGAAACACACGCTTTACAACTGGGTTTAAAAAGAAAAAAACAGGAAAGAAAAGCCACATTCAATGGCAGAAAAAATTGATTTAACCACATAAAATATTACAAGCAAAAAATCAGAGGTTAGAAGTGGAGTTGAAATGCAAACCATTACCTCCATTATCCAAAACAGGCTGTTTATTTACAGCTCGAAACTGTAGAAATGACTTGGCTTAATCGTAATTAAAACCTTTTGGTATCTTTAGAGCAGCAGAAGTGTTGCACGCAAAGGTAGCAGGGCCGTGAGGCGGAGGAGATGCTGGGGCTCACAACAAGGACATCTTGGGCTGCAAGGAGAACAAAACAAAAGCCTGCCGAACACGATATTAGGCTGAGAACAATTCCGACTGTGGCAAGACAAGAGGCTCTGTAATTGAATTTGCAAAAGGCCATACAGCAAAACTAGAGCTAAACTACTCGTAACATCCATTAGCTGAGAGAGGCATTCCAAGGCAGAAGGGATCATCTGCTGGGAGAGGCACTAAAGGCTCCCGAGCTCCCCGCCATTCCTGTCTCCAGCCAGGAATCCCACAGCTCCCACCGTCTCCTTGGGGCTGTGCTGCCCACCTGTGAATGGGGGGAAGGCTGGGCCTTTTCCCAGGCTTTCCTGGGTTGTGTTGACTCCCACGAGGATGGCAATGCACATCCAACTTCCTCTGCTGCCATGGGATCGAGGAGGACGTGGAGCTGTTGGAGTGATTCCGGAGGAGGCCACAGAGGTGCTCCAAGGGCGTGAGCCCCTCTGCTCTGGAAATAGGCTGGGCAAGCTGAGGGTGCTCAGCCTGGAGAAGGCTCCAGGGAGAACTTAGAGCCCCTTCCAGTGCCTAAAGGGCCTCAAAGAGAGCTGGGGAGGGACTTTGGACAAAGGATGGAGGGACAGGACAAGAGGAAAGGACTGCACACTGCCAGAAGTTAGATGGGACATTGGGAAGAGATTCCTCCCTGTGAGGGAGGGGAGGACCTGGGACAGGGTGCCCAGAGAAGCTGTGGCTGCCCCTTCCCTGGAAGTGTTGAAGGACAGGTTGGATGGGACTTGGAGAAACCTGGGATAGTGGGAGGTGTCCCTGCCCATGGCAGGGGGTGGAATGAGATGAGCTTTAAGGTCCTTCCAACACAAATCATTGTACGATACAATTGATATTTTACGATATGACATGATGTGACATGAGTAGGATAGGATAGGATAGGATAGGATAGGATAGGATAGGATAGGATAGGATATTACAAAAGTATAAGACACAAATGTAGAAAACCTTTGTTAAGCTGCCCCTGCAACCCCCAGCCCTACCACCAGGGCATCAATGGGAGCAAATCCTGCAAACACTTCTGAACATGATCCCATTCCTGAAAGAAACTCTTCAGGCAACCACAGTGCTGAGAGACTGCTGAAAGCAACCCTCAGCAGGATCACAAATCCTACATGGAAGGGTCATTTCATACTTTTGCAGCCTGAAAAGTGAACACACATCTCCAAACATGGTGAACCGAGCTCTAACAGGTTGGAGAAACAGGATCTCTCACACCAGGGACTCAGTAGTCACAACCCAGATGATCTCTCTGGGGCATTGGACACAGAGGACATCCCATCCAACCTCCACCTGCTCCCAGACCACCATGGAGCCTGGGGATGCCCTTTTGCAGTGTTTCTGAGACCATGGAAATCTTTCAGGCACCCAGTGTCTCCTCCCTGGTATCTCCCGTGGTGACAATTTGGCACCTGCATCCTCACCCTGCACAGCAAAAAATCACCAGAAAGAGGTGAAAATGGCAAGGAATGGGTGTGCTGGAGGCAGATTCCAGAACTGGGTGTTCCCTCTGTGCACTATGGTCAAGCCCCCGATCCAGGCCATATGATTTCTTCACCTGCACCAGGGGACACAGGGCAGAATCCACTCAGGAAATTGTGGGAAGGAGACATGGATGTCTCTCAACAAGCTCCCTGTTAAAAACACAAAGGAAATTGAGCAAGTACAAGGATATAGCAGCATTCAGAACATTTTGGCTGAAGTGCATCACTCTGAGTTGGAAAAGTGAGTGTCTTACCTGCCCCAGGCACCATTTTCTTCTCTGGTGAGCATCTCTTCCCAACAAGGCACATGCAAGGGAGGTGGAAAGTGCACAACACAGTTTGCCGTGGTATAATCTACTCCAGGGAGGCCCTCTCCACCTTGCCATCCAGTACCTGGTCCCTCTGTCCCAGTCTGGATGGCAAAACAAAAATATGCCAGTTGGAAGTGCACATTAAACCAAGACTAAAGCTTCAGCTGGGGCTGTATCCAATTCTTTGGCACATCAAAGATGGGAAAGGAGGCACGGATGGCTTGCTCACTAACCCACGCTCTCCCTGCCAGAGAGCTGTGCCAGAAGTTATCAAGAAAGCTGCAAAATGAAAGCATGATATGCTGTGGTAATTATGTGTGCTTGGATATTTTATTTTTTTCCACAAATGTTCTGCCTTTTAGTAAATATTCTTTAGCATCTCTGTTGTCCCATTGCAGAGCAGTCAGCTGTGAAAATGATCTCCTCATCCTGGTTAACTCTGTCAGTGCCACACATGGACATTCCCTGGGCAGATGGACCAGCTGGAAAGAGCTCAGGGGGCTGGAGGGACCAAGGAGACCTTCTGGCAGGGATGTGGGAGGAAGTTTAGTGGCATCTGTGAGCAGTCTGTGTCTCTTAAAGGGTGGCAATTCAAGCACCACTTCCAGCTGGTTGCTCAAAGAAGGTTTTCACCACCTGAAGCAAAGAAAAAAGTTGCTCTGGACCATTCCAAAAGCGAGATATTTTGGATGTGCCTCTCACACATGTCTGTAAGGAGCCTGGAAAACTCCTTCCCCTTGGTGTTAATTGCCCCCTCTTTGAATAAACGCACAAAGCCGTTGACTGGAGGTGTGTAAATATTTACAGGGCGTGCCCAAGGAGGGTCAGAAACCAATACATCACCTGAGGGAAGAATACAAGCTCAGCGACCGTGAAGCCCTGAGCAATTACAGTTAAGTAACTGCAATACCAGCACATATTTAAGTACTTATGCAAGGAAAAGGGGCTGATGACCTCGATTATATTTGCATTGTGTTTCCTGTTGTTAGCACTTCCTTGGCAGAATTACTGCAATACATCTTGGACTCCAATTTCATCTGCCAGCTCCACGAGGCTGCAGCCAGCCTTTGGAGAGGTCCAAAAATGCTTAGGAGTCGGGCTGTATTTCTTCCTGTACAGCTCCTCTGTCTCTGCAGCTGTTCATGTCTCCAAACTGCCTTGTCAAGGAGAGCAGCAGGAGAAAATTTGCACCAAATCTCCTCTGAAATTCAGGAATCATCCGTGGCAGATGGATGATGAAATCTTTACCTGGCTGGATCATGGCATCCCTGTTGAAAGGCTCCATGGAATGACACATTTCATAACAGGTTAATTGATGGTATTTAAGAAAAAAGCAGCTTTATAAACTTTTTGCCTCAAGTAAAGCCACAAAAATTTCATAGCTCTAGCCTGGAGGAGGCGGCCTTTTGCAGAGAATTATAAATCTATTTGCAGATGATTTCTCACCTGAAGACTCCATGTAGGTAGACACCCCCCAAAAAATTAGATGTCACAAGGTGAAAGATCAAGGAGCTGCCATAGTCAGGGGGTTTGTTTTCTCAAGGCTGGAGAGAAGGACAGGGCATTCAAATACCCCTAGACCTGGCATTTAGGGACATGATTAGCAGTGGCCTTGGCAATGCTGGAGGGACTCAATGACCTTAGGGGGCTTTTCCAACCTAAATGATCCCGTGACCCTGGTGACACCCTATTTCCATGGTATTTTCCCTGCTTCACTCAGCACTTGGGATGCCCGGGTTGGAAGTTCCCAAGGTTGGGAAGAGTAAGGTGGTTTCAGCTGATGTGTTTTTCAGCTTCTTTGCAGCTCATTCCCAATGCAGAGATTCCTCCACTTCATTCATGAGGAATGAGACCATTCTCATGGATCTGAGTTGGGTACTCGGAGCAGGGCTATTCCATGAGCCCCTCTGTGGGATTCTCCATGCCTTGTCACTGAGCTAAGGCTTCACCTGCTTTAATCTGAAAGAAAAGCTAAATGAACCCAAGTTCTCTGTTTGGTTGTGGCACCCGTTTGGAGAGGCGTGTCCTGTCTCTCCACAGCTTCCCACAGGAGGGAAGAAACATGGATCTTCCCATCTCCAGCTCTGCTTCACAGGTCACCTCCCACTGCTCCTCCTTTCCCAGTGTGGGAACAGCCACTTGGATGGAGCACTTTGTCCTGAAATGTGTGTCCATCCTCAGGGAAGACCAACATCCCAAATTTTCTCATTTATACAAAACCTCCTCCTCCTGCCAGCCCCACCGGAGCAGCACAAGGTGCCATCCCTCAGGTGGCCAGGTGCAATATGGAAATCTCCAGATGTTGGGGGATACAAACAGCTGGATCTGCTCAGAACAGCACCAGTGTTCGAGACCAGTGTCAGTGCAGCCCCACCAATGCCAGGAGGAGACGCAGAAAATCCCAGGACAGGCTGCTGTGGAACAACCTCCTGTAAGCTCTGGAACAGGGCTGTTTCTATCTCTTCTAAAAGCTTTTTTCCTGGGTAGTATAACAGGAGAACTTGGCTGCAGCACTATCTTGGGGCAGTGAATGCCCGAGGCTATGGATGAATTGCTCACAAAAGTGTCTTTTTATCAGTTTTCAGTTCTGTTGCCTTTCAAGTTTATTCAGTGTCCCTTTGAATGAGACACTGTTGTAATTGTCTAAAAAATAAATTTGACTGCCTGCTTGACCTCCTTTATACCATTTATTGCAGTCATTTAATTTTCTAGTCATTCTTTCCTGGGAAAAAAACAGACAATATTGTCACTCCAGCCACACTTGGAAGTCTTTGTATCATCTCTAAGCCTTTTTTGTTCCCTTGTTTAATTTTGGATGTGGCACAACCAGAACTTCTCACTGGCTTCAAGGTGGGAGCCCACACTTGGCCATAGAAATGTCAGCTTGGGCACCAATTATTTGTTCAAACAAGTCATCATTTTTGGCTCCTTTTTGTCATTGGAAGAGGAACAATGAATAAAGCAAAGAGCAAATAGAATGGCCTGGACTGGAAGGGACTGTAAAAATCCAACTAGATTCCACCCTCTGCCGTGGGCAGGGACACCTTGCAGTCTCCCAGGTTGCTCCAAACCCTTTCCAGCCTCACCTTGGATACTTCCAGGGATCCAGGGGAAGCCACAGCTTCTATGGGAAACCTGGGGCAGGGCCTCGCCACCCTCAGAGGGAAAAATACCTTCCCAATTTCCCTTTTAAACCTACTCTCTTTCAAGTTAAAGCCGTTCATCCTGGTTCTCTCAATCCATATCTTGTCCAAGGGTTCCCCTCTGGCTCTCTTGGGGCCCCTTTAGGCACTGGAATGGGCTGTAAGTTCTCCCTGGAGCCCTCTCTTCTCCAGCTGAACATCCCCAGCTCTCCCAGCCTGGCTCCAGGGCAGAGGGGCTGGACCCTTGGAGCATCTCCATGATCTGCTCTGGATTCACCCCAGCAGGTTGATGCCCTTCCCATGCTGAGGATCCCAGGGCTGGAGGCAGCTGTGCCCATCCTGCCATACAAACATCCCTGTGTCCCAGCTGCTGGGCTCTGCCACGTTCCCTCCAGCTGCTCCCACAAGGACCCTCCATGGCTGATGCTGCACCAGCTGTCCCGAGCCCAGCTGTGTTCCCAGTGCTGTGCTTTCCCAAGTCACTCTCAGGCTGCTCCAGACCTGGCCCCGTTCCACTGTTCTTCGATTTTCCACCCAGACACGATATTTCTCCCTGGCCTTGGAAGGACTGGTAATGAATGGTGTGAAATAGCAGTGAATATCCACACTTCTGCAGGGGGGAAATGGGATGGGATGCAGTCCAGGACCTGCCAGAGTGCTTCCCCAATTATTGGAAGAGGTCGCTGTTCAATGACAGGCACAAAGCCCGTCCTCTACGCTGGATGCATTTTCCCTGCAGCGCCGAGAGCCTTTGCCAGCCTGAGAAATGAGAGACTGGGGCTCAAAAGAAATAATCTTTTAAAACATAAACGGCCAAGCTGATTTACTTCCAAATACGTAACAGCAACAAAAAAAAAAAAAAAAAAAAAATTGCTGTTGGGCAGGGCCCTCATTTGCCAAGTTTCAAGAGAGCAAAATTTTACAGCGAAGTTATAAACACTTTAAATACCATTGTTGGTTTATAATGGAAAAGCTGGCAGGCTCATAGCTGAGAGTGCTCTTCTAAGGAATGCTTACCATGATACTTACTCCACATGCAGGATAAGCTCAAGAGCCACATGATAAATTTTGGGTTCACGTGATAAATTTTGGGCTCACGTGATAAACCACACAAAGCCACCCTTATCCCCTCGCTCCATGCTTTTCCCAGATCTAGAACAATTCCAGAATTTCCTCCAGGAGTTCACTTCCCTCAGCCAGTCACCTCACTTCAGTCTGCCAGAACCACTTCTGTTGATTCCCAGGGCTGTGAAATTCCTTTCCCTACTGAGCCACACATAAAAGAGTAACAAGAGCTCAGAGCCTTTTCAAGTACCTCTGATAAATAACAAAAAAAAAAAAGAAAGAATGTTTTATTATGGACAACATCCCAAGGAAGGGAAATTTAATGTAGTGTTGATGAATGAGTGTATAAAATCCTAATATTAGTGATAACAGAGGGCCATTTCCATGTATTTTACTATGGCTTCTCCTTGGAAGTGCTGGAGATACAGATGGACTGAACCAGTGGAAAGCACAGAATTGGGTGTCTGTGTTTAACAACCATTCTAGAAAACATCATGGTTTTCTGAAAAATTCTCCTCTGGGGATTTCACTTGGGAACTCCAGAATAAAGCCAAGCCCAGTCTCTTCAACAAACCTTGGCCAGGCCAAGCAGACCCAAGGGGGTGTGGGGTGCAGAAAAAGAAATCCAGAGATGTCTGTATGGAACAGCTGCAGCTCTCTCTGATGTTGCTCCTCTGCTGTGGTTTACATGTCCCTCCTCCAAGCTCTGTAGTGGGGTTTGGAACAGGTTTTGTCACAGGGCTTGTGCTCTGTGGTGGACTGCATCCCATCCCATCCCATCCCATCCCATCCCATCCCATCCCATCCCATCCCATATCCCCCCACAGACACCTCGTTTTCCACTGCTATTCCCTGCATTACCAGCCCATCCAAAACGAGGAAGAAATATTGCCTGTGTGGAAATAACACATCCTTTGTAACAGAGAGCCAGCCTTGAGAGAGGCTTGGATGGAGACCCCAGTTCCATCCCAGAGTCGGGCAGGGCTCCAAATGTGACCCCCAAACACGATGAAGCTGAGGAGGAAGAGCCACCAGGCTATTTCTTCCCCCCAGGGCCTGAGCCAGAGCAGGCTGCACCACGTCCATGTTCCAGAGATGTTCCCAGGGCACAGCCTCCGGTGGCCTCATTCTGGAAGTTCCTTGGAAGCCAAGGAGGCTGTTGCAAGCCTCGTGCTTCGTTTGCATTCATTTCCTTCCCAAACTCTCATTACCCGAAAGAGAAAGAGAGAGTGAGTGTATTCAAGTGGAAATGGTTGGAGTGCACTTAGAGGAATTTAGCCAAAAGGAAAAGGATAGATGATGGTGGCTTTTTTAGTTTTTTTTTTTTATATTTTTTTTTATTCTCTCTCTCTCAAAAAAAAAAAAATCCTCCAGAACTTAAAACTGTTTTAATCAGCTGAAAAACATACGTGGGCTTTACAGCTCTGAGACAGCTTGCACAGGCTCTGATAAATGCCTATCGCTCATTTGCATACGCTAACAGCTACACTTTAATCAGCCTCCTAATCCCTGATGATATTAATGAATTTTTTTTTATGCACTCTCTCTCTCCTCCCCCCCACCCCCCCCCCCGCATATTTTTTTTTTTTTAGTATCATGTTTGCTAATTCAAAACCGATCAGCGGCTTCTGTGTGCCTTTTTTTATGCAGGAAATAATGGGTGAGCTTGGTACTCCTGTTATCCTGCTCTCACAAATAATTAAGACTACAAAGGGTACAAATCAGTCTGAATGCACGGCACAAAGGCTCAAGCTATGCAAAGGTCTTTTTCTCTCTCTCTCTCTCTTTCTCTCTTTTCATTTATTCTCTTCTTCTGACAAGAGGTGGCTTAGAAAGATACTTAGCAAAGCAATGAACTGGTCACTCCCAAAAAGAAAGAATTTCCCAGCCATTTTAAATGCTCAGGATATACAGAGGGACTTTTTTTTTTTAAGTATTTGTTTACTCCATTATTTGGTGCATCCTGATTTTGGGGGAGGAGGCTGCCTGTTGGAGAAATCTTCATCAAACTGGTTTATCTTTGTTTTGGTGGCTCTGTTCTTCTCCTCGGGAGAATTTGGCATGGGAGGGTCACACGGATTTTGAGGGAGAGAGACCTGGGAAAGTCTTTCTCACCTATGTGGTCACAGGAAAGAGAAGCAGCGGAATAAACAGATCCATGTGGCATGAAGAGCTGCCCAAAAGCAGAATTTATCCAGCTCCCAGCTGTGTTCTGGGCTCAGCCCAGGCTCCAGACGACTCTGAGACCTCAGGTGAACTCCCAGCCCTTCAGGCAAACTCCTCCTGCCCTCTCCAAGATCAAATCACAGATGCAGCTGCTCCAGCCCTGCAGACTGTCTCTTCTCCTGTCCCTCCTCGGGAGCAGCCCTGCAAGTTCAAGGTGGAGGTTGTGCCAGTGCCACTGTGTCACCTCTACAGCTCCAGCGTGTGTGACTCCCCAGAGATCTCCTGCTGGAACATGTTCTCACCTCAAAATCAAATCAGGTACAAAACCAGTCTTTCTGAATCCTTGTGCATTTTGCTGGGAGACAGAATGGCTCCACAGACCATCAAAAGTGCTGCAGGTTGGGACTGATTTGGGCAGAAATGGACTGATGGACACACAGAGACCAGCATGGTGGAGCAACCAAGGAAGACCAACAAGTACCCAACTCTAGCAGTGGGTCTCAGTGTATTTGGTGACAAAGGGGGACCCAAGTCGTGCCATCAGCCATAACATTGACAACTACAGCTGTAGTTCCAGAAGAATTACACACCATAACACAGGATCATAGTTTGGAAAAGCCCTCCAAGACCATCAGGTCCAACCTGTGACCGATCCCCACCTCGTCACCCAGCCCAGAGCACTGAGTGCCACATCCAGGCCTTCCTTGAACACCTCCAGGGATGGGAACTCCACCACTCCCCTGGGCAGCCCCTTCCAATGCCTGATCACTTTTTCCAGGAAGAAATTCTCCCTGATGTCCAACCTGAAGATCCCCTCACACAGCCTGGCACCTCCTCTGGTCCCTGTTCCCTGGGAGAGGAGCCCAGCTCCCACCTTGCTGACCCTCCTGTCAGGAAGTCATGGAGAGCCACAAGGTCCCCCCTGAGCCTCCTTTTCTCCAAATCAACCCCATGAAGTCATACAGACACCAAAATGCAAAACAGCTGAACCTAAGTGGATGAAAAAACAGGGCGCACCGAGTGCATACAGAAACCAATCAACGTATCTGACAGAAAATAGTCACTTTCATTAAAACAAGCAAAATACGGATTTGAACAAATAAAAAAAAAACACAGCGAAACATCTGAAGGAAGCCTGCAGGCATGTCTGATGTGTGCAAGTCTAGACTTCCAAACTCTAGAGGATTTTTCTATTAGAAAGCTGGGTAAGGCTGATGGGAAAGATTCCTACTTCTGCTCAGTAATTCTTTTAGGAGATGCAAGCAAACATCTCTGTGGGGTAATCTCAGCACTAACATATCGTGCCCAGATCTCAGAGGATTACCATGCAACTGAAGCAGCAGCATATCCTAAATCTTATGTTTTAGGATAACCACGAGCACTGAGAACACAGAAATGTTTATGTTCTTTAGCAGAGCTTTGCAGTTAGCCAAGTGAGGGCAGGTGGGATTATGTAACCTCTGCCCAGGAAGCTTTTTGGGAATGCATGAGAGCACAGGTGCTGTTTTTCTTGCTAATAATATGGCAATGACAGAGGGATGCTCCCTAACCAAGACTGTTTGTGCAAGATTTGCTGCAACCCTTTTCAGGAAGAAATTCCTTCTGATGTCCAGCCTGAACCTCCCTTGGCACAGCTTGAGGCTGTTTCTTCTTGTCCTGTTCCCTGGGGACAGAGCCTGAGCCCTATCCTGGCTGTCCCCTCCTGTCAGGGAGTTGTGCACACCCAGAAGGGCCCCCTGAGCCTCCTTTTCTCCAGGCTGAGCCCCTTTCCCAGCTCCCTCAGCTGCTCCTGCTGCTCCAGCCCCTCAATCTCCTGAACTGATGGGCCCAGAACTGTCCCCAGGACTGGAGGTGCCTCACAGGTGCCAGCACAGAGGGACAGTCACTGCCCTGGGCCTGCTGGACACACCATGGCTGGGACAGCCCAGGGGCCACTGGCCTCCTGCCCACCTGGGCACACCTGGGCTCATGTCCAGCCACTGTCACCAGCACCCTCAGGCCCCTTCCCACTGGGCCACTTGGATCTCACAGATGGTGCAGAACAACTCCAAGATAACTGCAAATAAAATAAGGTGTGGTGTAAAGCAGAGCTGTCATAAAAGCATCAACACTGGAACATTCTGAGGTTACCTGGGTGTATTAGACCCAAAGTGATGCGAGGTCACTTTGGCTCTGACCCTGTGGCAAGATGACAATCTGAGCCATGGGCTAAAACCCACCAAAAGCTCAGCTTGCACTTGGAATCCTGGCAATTGTTTTAGGTCACGAGTATTTTCATGAATATGTTTATGGGAAGAATTCAATCAAGGTTGAAAGAGACCATAAAGCACCAGGAGCCATAGAGAAAAATCCATTGTACAATGAGCCACCTGGACTTCAGAAAAAAAATGTAATGAAATTGCAAAAGTACTCATTAAATGTGAAATACAGGCCCAGTAAGGAGCTTAGCAGATATGTTTTCAAGAACACCTATAAATAATGAAAGCAATGAACTGCAGGAAGAGGAGTTTGAAGTAAATATGAGTCAAGTACTACCCGTGTCTGAAATGAAATTTGACAAGTTCAAACAAGTAGCACAAAATGACCCAAGTTGACAACAGTTTGGGGAAAGTAATTCTACAGGGATGACCAAAGGAAATATCAAACCAGTGCTAAGCATAAAAACTTATTGGGATTAGAGCTCTGAAATTGCTGTCATTGATGGGGCTGTGCACAAAGGACACCCTGTCATAACACAATGTCTGCACAAGGGCACAAATGCTGAGTTGGTTTTGGGGACAGAAACCTATGGGTTGCCAAGGAAAGAACAGAGTTCTGATGGTCCCATGTCTGAATGCCACCAGCAAAAGGGAATCTGGTACCTTCAAAGCCAACACAAGCCAAGGGGATGTAAAAGATTCTGATATGACTTAAGTGTGGGATTAGGGTGCATCTACTTTTGGTCTATGCCTCCATGGTGGTAAATATGAAGCCTCAGCTAAGATATTCAAGCCCATCTTCACCTGGCGTGTAACCAACCAAGAGAGTCACTGCAGAGTTCCACATCCTGCTTTGAGGCACTGCAGATGAGTCAAAGTGAAGCACAAACTCACGTTCTAGTGCCAAAGTGCTCACTGACACCAGTGGGATCAAGGCAGTG